>NW_003299150.1:892496-920320 GCF_000151645.1 Tuber melanosporum | reverse complement strand
ATCATATGAAATGGCAAGACCAGTGGTATTACATAGCAAGAAGTTCATTAATTCACAGATAAACTACAGAACTACATACCAAGAAGCCCTTGCAGTGATTGATGCTCTTGCCGCCTCCAACCATATTGTAATGAGCAATACCTTTATCATTGATACTGACTACCAATGCCTCACTAATCTGAAAACTGACAAGATCTCTGGACGAAGAACAATACGATGGATAGGAGAAATAAGCAAATAGGATCCTAAAATTATCCACACCCCTGGAAGAACCAACTCTTTAGCTAACACTCTCTCCAGCATTTATGAAAACCAAGCACTCCTGAACCCTCGTCTTGCCTATGACTGTACTAGACAAAGCGAAGACAGCCCTGATAACACTTCTTATAAATAAGAACCAATAATGACTACAGTGAGTACTTCTCCTCACTTCACTCCTTTCTCCTTTACCATAAATATGGCAGCTAGAACAGAGAGAAGAAGAGACATTAATGACAAATGGAAAGATGATTGTACCCTCCATGGTATACTACCTTATAAACTTGAACAAAGCTGCCTCTATTAGTCCCACTATTATCTCGATAATAGTCCCTTTTACCAGATCAAAATTAAATTTGGTAACTAATACCAGTAACCATACTGTATCTCCAGTAAGGACTACAAAAACACTGGCTATATTACTGCTGAAAATAAAGTGGAACGACAAATGATGGATGACACTACAGCCAAACCTTCTATCACCTTTAAAAATCCTGTTATGAGAGGACACCAAGGTCTTGAACAACTTGAAGAAGCAGTATCCTACGTGAAGAAGCAGCATTCTACATGAACTCTCTACTATTAGGCAGAGACAACCTGATAGACTTTAGGATTTTCTAGGCCAATCAAGATTCATTTCTGTAGACAGAGATTGTCTAGAAAGGATAGGACTTTACTTGTTTCGTTTATAACTACTAAGAGCGAAGTAAAACAGGTAAAGTAGAATAGAATCATAAAGACAATATTATATTGTTAAGGTCTCTTCTCCGTTGCTTGATTATGTATAAAAGCATAGAAGGTACTTCAATATTTATATTCAACATCAGAGTATTTGTGGATAACATCTATCTATTATACAACCATGTACTATGTATCTCTCTGATTGTAACTTGCAATATTGAGTATTCTTTAAAGGTGCAAACACCTGGAGACCCTGAAAATTACCACGCCCTTTTTGATAATTTCGATATAATTAACTAGAAACCATGCGGTTCCTGATAGTCATTATTCAATCATTAGAGTCTTCAGAGTTATGGCCTAGTTCTCAAGTTGAACTGAGTTGGCCTCAATTGTCTCCATTATTGATAAAGTGATCAGTTTCATCTGCAGGTTATATCTGCGAAGGTTGTCATAGTTGCAATCTTTCTAGGTTGTTGGACTTTAAACCTTCATAACTCCTTATCTAAACTACAGATATCTTCTAGAGAAATACCTACTAATTCGCAGGAAGCTATTCCACTGGACTGATAGATAATCCCACAGTTAGCAACTCTTGGTTGCTCTGGGTAATAGGGTTTCAATTACTATTCTAGTATTAGTAGTCATTCCAACAGCTACAATGAGTTCCGAAACCTAGTTATAACACTCTGTGAAGTCCATTGGCTTCTATGATGCTGTCCCTAGGAGTACTAGACTCTTCTGATTATTGTAGGATGGGTGTGAATGTATTGGTTTCTTGTTGAAATTCTTTATCATTTGATACCATTTCTTCGAGCACAGAAGTCCCGCTACTTATGGCTCATACCAAAGACATCAGAGCTTCAAAGCCTAGTAACCCTCTGAGTAGTTGATAGATTCACTCTGTTCCACTTCTCAGACATAGCCGAATATCTCCTCGCGTATATTCTGGGATGTTGGAGACCAGAGGTTCTGATTCCAAGTGGGGTTACTCTACTTAGTGTGATTCCTAGGTATTGGATTCCAGAATTCCTAACATGAGCTCCCTCCTCTTAAGGCTTTACCCTGAATGCCTTTTGGGTACATATAAAATAAATTAAAACTTAAAAATTAAATTAAAACAATTAATTATTAAACCTTATACATTAATTCCTTTAGGACCAGATAAGAGCAGGGTGAAAAACCTTCCACATTAGCTTGGCCATGGGAGGAAAACCTGTTAGGCAGAGACAATTCTGATAGACTTCAGAATTGACTAGGCCAATCAAAATTCGTTTCTGTAGACAGAGATTGTCTAGGAAGGCTTGAGTTCGCTCGTTTCATTTATGACTACTAAGAGTGAAGTAAATTCGATAAAGTAAAATAGAATTGTAAAACAATATTATATTGTTAAGGTCTCTTCTCAATTGCTTGATGATGTCTAAAGCTTGGGAGATACTTTAATATTTATATTCCACATCTAAGTATTTGCAGACTATATCTATTTATAATACAACTATGTACCTTTCTGATTATAACTTGCAACGTCAGGTATTCTTGAAAGGTACAAACACCTAGAGACTGTGAAAATCACCTCACCCTCTTTGGCAATTTCAATATAACTAACTCAGAACTAGACTGTTCCTAATAGTAGTTTTCCGATCCTTAGGATCTTTAGACTTGTGGCCTAGTTTTCAAATCGAACTGAGTTGGCTCCAATTATCTCCATCATTGATGAAATAATCAGTTTCATCTGTAGGTTGCATCTGTGAAGGTAGTCATGATTACAACCTTTTTTCAGGTCACCTAATTTTAAACTCCTATAACTCCTTACCTAACCAATAAATGTCTTCCGGAGAAGTTTCTACTAATTCGCAGAAAGCTACTCCACCAGATTGACAGATATTCGCTCAGTTGCCAACCCTTGGTTGCTTTGGGTAACTCTGTGAAGTTGTATAGGTAACCTTTTTAGATTGCCGACTTCAAAGCTCAATATCTCCTAATCTTACTAATGGATTCTTATCCAGTAACTTCCCCCATGTACAGGAGAAGCACTTCTATAGGATAGAATTAGAACTCTTTAGTTGGAGGTTCTCAGTTCTCGTGCAGGGAGCCTTGCAGTTGCAAGTAGTAATAGTAGAAAATAACTCAATACCAGAAATAATTTGACGTCAACAGGAGTTGAACCCGTAACCTTCGGTGAAATGTTACGTGATATTCCAATTGAGCTATATAACTGAGATTGATATGTATAATGACATGCTGGCCACATAAGGGGGCCAGAGGAAGGTGTTGTAGACCAGAGATTCAGATTCCGGATGAGATTACCCTACTTAGGGTGTTTCCTGAATATCGGATCCCAGTATTCCTAACAAAACCCTTTTCTCATCGTCCTTCCTCTGGTTACTATAGCATTTCTAGATTACAACTGGAATTCATTCACCATTTTCCTTCCATTATCCATGTCTATGGCAGGTTCTTAGATGTTCTCATCTTCGTAACAACTTTGACATTTAACAAAGTACAATAGTTTGCATACCTTCTGGTAGCGACCGTATACTCTCTTTCAGTGAGAGCATATCTTGCTTCTTACAATTTTCTCTATTTCCCATTGTAAGTCATTCTCAATGTCCTCGGGCTCTCTGGGAGGTTGTTCTCAGTCGGTGCATACCAACTCCCTGCAAGATTCTAACAGAGATATATGGAACACTGGGTGTATGTTCTATCGATCTGAAATATTAAGTTTGTAGATATGATTCTCTTGTTTCTCCAACATTACAAATGGTCCATATAATTTTGCACTGAATTTCATTAACTTCTGACATGTACGAATGTTCATTGCATTTACTATTACTTTATCACTGATTTTGAAGTCAGATTATTGCTTGGTCTTCCAATTATAGTATTTGGCTATCATCTCTCTTGTCTGTTGGAGTGATTGCCTTGCTTGCTCGTGGATTGTCTTTATCCAGTTTGAATAAAGTGTTGCTCCTGGATTTTGTACCTTGTATTCTTTCATCCATTCAGTCTGTGGCTGAAATCCATTGTTTGTGTAGAAAGGGGTCATTCTATGTACATTAGTTGACGAGTTATTGTAGGCATGTTCTGCTAGAGGTAATAATTGGTACCAGTCATCCTGATTGTAGTTGATAAAACTTTGTAAGTATTCTTCCAGCACTTAGTTGATTCATACAATTTATCTGTCTGTCTGTGGGTAGTACACTGTAGACATTCTTCTTTTTATGTTTAATATTTTGCACAGTAATTGCCAAAATTCTCCAGCAAATTTTGAATCTATATCTGAGACAATTTTTATTAGCAAGCTACACAGATTTCATATTTCATTTATAAAGACTGTAGCCACATCTTTTGCGGCTATTACTTCTAATCCAATAAAGTAAGCCATTTTGATAAACAGATCAACTACTACTATAATTTCTGTACAACCTTGACTTTGTGGTAATTGTATAATAAAGGCAATAGATATTGATACCCAGACTGTGTAGGGTATTGACAGTGGTTACAGTTGACTATATTTTGCATTTTGTAAGGATATTTTATGTTAAAAATTGTCACATGACGGTATGTAATTGTTTACCCAATCTGTCAGGCTATTTCAATAGAAGTCTCTCATAATTATCTCTTGGGTTTTTTCTTGTCCAAAGTGTCCTGCTATTTTAGCATCATGATATCCATCAGCCATTATTCTATAAAGGTCCAAGTTTTCTGGTACAAATAGTCGTTGCTTGTAGTGAAGCAACTGGTGAGATAGGGTTCAGTCTTTCAAGAAAGGTTTGCAGTTGTCTCTTAATTTCTCTAACATATTCTTCCTTTGAAGCCATTCTCTATCCCCCAGAATGGCGTTGAGGATTTGCTCTAAGAATTCAGGATTGAATTTCTTCGATTCCTTGTGGACTTGTATAGCGCTAATCATGAGAGTTCGCTCCAGTACTTTGGCTGCATCATACCAGTAGATATTCTGATCTATTGATACATGTAGCCAGCTGACTACCTATTCCAATTCTCAGATAGTGACAGCCCTTATTATGATATATATGCTGCCAAATCCTGACATGTGTAATGATCCCCCTTTAGACAGTTAGTTCTTGGCGACGGGGAACGACACCTCTCTCTTCTGCTTTCTTATTTCTTCATCTTATGATAGTACTCGGCCTCTGCCTACATTACTGATAGTACAAGACCTCTTGTCTTCCATCGGGAATGCCTATCGTAAGCTTTCTCTAACTCTTCTTCATAAAGAGCTTTCCTTGTCGTAATAATAATGTTGCAATAAAGATAAGGATCGTAAAGGTGTTTTATATTCATTAAAGTAGTAAGTAGGAAAAGTACTTAGAAGTCAATCTAATTTTATTTAAACTCGTACCGCCAACACTGGCATACGATGAGCCCCTGCCGGCACAGGGATACCGCTAACCAGTATACCACTAATTCTAAGCTAACTCAGTCTACGGCCCCACACCTGCCATCCCTGAGTCATGCCCGCATGAGAACTAATTGCAAGACCATCAAACAACCAAGCGCCCGCCACTGTTCAAGTCCGTAGCCCCTCTGGTATGAAGCCAACCAGCACTAAGCGTAGCCGAAGCTGAGCAAAAGACCAACCCAACCAGGTTCCTCATTCAAAAAATAAAAAATCACTACCGCCCGGTCTGAATACCGTCCCACAACACCTCCACCACAGTAGAAAACCAACAAACACTAAAACATAAACTACAGGCAACATAATGGCAGAGGGGAGGTAACCAACATGTCTACCTCTTGCATCCGCATGCCCGGCCATTGACCCTATGAACCCACTTTGCCAAGTGCCTCCGAAGAGCGTAGTGGGGAGGAGGACCTGTACCTGCTGCCTGTCTCCCAAAAACAACCACATAAACAAAAGAAATACATAGAGGTGGTGACAGACCTAAAACGGCCAGTGGGGCCTATCTCCCACCCGTGGTGCCTTGCCCCCACCAGCCATGCCCATTGCCAAACCAAAGAAACCAAACAAAACCCACAAAACCCAGCACTCAAGACCCAAACAAGTACAACCAGGTGGTCGCAACCCACTATCCGCACAGGTGACCATCAACCATCTGGGTCATCGAGGAGCTTTGCAGCACTCAGCAGCTTCACCCAACCGCCCCATCAGGCTGGAAACACTTAATTAGATATCGTCCAACCTGACTCATGCCCGACCGGTGCTCGCAGGTGCCTCTCCCCCCCCAATCAGCCCCTCCCAAGCCCCACACACCAGGAGCCACAGAGCCCATCCAGCCCCTCCAGCCCCTCAGACTGGTCAACCATCCGACAGCGACAGGACAGCTATACCTAACCCCATCAGGCAGCTACTAGTCTTGGCTGTGCCAACAGAGTCACAACTCTCGACTCCATATAGCCAGAGGAGCCCACCAGCCGAAGCCGGGAGCCACAGAGGAGGCAGCACCAATACCCAAAGGCACCAGCACCAGCCTCACCATCTAACTCAGCCGAATCGAAGTTCAACCGAGCCGGGAAAAAGGTAAGCAAGGCCAGCCAAAGCCAGCCCCACAGGCCCGGCAACAGGCACGGACCAAACGATGGGCAAGAGGCATCCCCAACCGACACGACAAGAAGGGGGAGGGCGAGCGAACGGAAGCAGACAAACAGAAGGTAGGCCCCACTTGCAATGGGTGAAGCTGCCAACCACAGACCACAAATGAACCACCCAAACGCACAGACAACACGAGTGCCTGGCAGCCAATCGTCTCACACCACCCCAGGCAGCAACAATAACCACACCAGGGGGTAAGAGTTTTCAGGGTCAAAGCCATCCCCACGAATGCGAGGCCTAGGAGACGCCTGACTGAATTACTGTAAATGCCGCAAGGACAAACGCTCTAAGGGAACGGCGATAAACAATATCATAGAATTCCAACCGTAGAAACGAAAACGTAACGAAGAGGGACTAGGTGGGTACCACCCTGCCACCTGAGGAATGATGCGGCCGGTACGACGAGTTGATACTTGGGAAGGTCATCAGTCTAACCCAAGGGCGTTTTATATCACGAGAACTAAGGACTCCGTTAAAACCCAACAAAGAAACATGAGCTGGCCCAAAGAGTCACACGGGTGATCCCCCCAAACACAATGTTCAATACCCGCAATCGAACGCGAAACCTGTGAGTAGACGATGAACAGGAAGCCGTAGACATTTTACCGAAAGGGGCTCGCATGCGACCGTGGTGAAGTGCTCGAAGTGTTAGCATTGTGAGATAACCAACCCAACGAAACGAGACGCAAACAAGTTATCCGCCACGCAACACCTAACAGACCTCAATACCAAAGACCCCAGGAACTACTGAGCGAACTCAGATATCTTCCCCAGAATCCAAGGCATCAAGGCGCATAATGATGGCGAAAGAAACGCTCGGGGCGAAGCGACGGCAAGAACGAGGAAAAGTACTTAGAACAAAGCGTGAAGAACCTATCTTCCTCGGCTGCATTGGCCTCCTAATATAGTATCCTTCCCGCCCGTAGTCATGTGACCTAAAGTGGTCACATGTGTGAAACCAAATCATAACAAACTAATCATGTGACCAAAGTGATTACATGTTCAAAACCCATGACCTCATAGCAAGGTCATGTACAAAAACTCATAAACCAATCATAACACAATAAACGAGTCATATGACTCGACTGAGTCATATACACAAAACCCATGACCTCATAACGAGGTCATGTGCGAAACATAAATCATATGTGCAACGCTTACATGCAAGGCACACTTGCAAGGCATAGTCGCCAGGCACACGTCCCATGACTCATATTTGAGCCATGTGCGAAAGCATCACAAATCTCACACATAACAAATCATATGACCCGAATGAGTCATATGTGTAAAACAATAACATCCCTGTAACTCATAACCATGTATCAAGTGAAAGCCTCTTTCATGCCAAGCCACATTTGTGATATTAGCTCTCCTCCTCCTAAGCCTGAGTCCCATCAGGCTTTTTCTCACAGTTTCAATAGTTCCTATCCTGCTGAGTGCAGGGTCCTTCTCAGCTTGTGGAACTTTTCGTCTGCTGTCCTCCATCTGACCCTTACCAATTCTAGAGTCAGATTCCCCATCTCGATGGTGTGTCGCTAATTATCGTTCAGGTGTCTTAGCTCCACGATCATTTTGTCATTTGCTGAAATTGTAGCCTCGACTTGGCCAAGTTGTTCGCGGAGTCCCCGGATCTACCTGTGTAGGCTCCTGACATCCGGTTCCATATCTGCTGAGGAGTTTTGGGCCCCTCCCTCCCTGGACCGCGTCCTCACGGCCCATGCCTTTCTGGCATCCTCTCCTTCCAACTCTTTCCTGCTTCCATCCTTCTGTGGGTAGAATCCCACAAATACTTTCTGTGCCCTGTGCATCCTGGTCCCATTTCTGAAGCATTGTTGCCAATGCTTTAGGATGTGGTCCGGGCAAGGGCCACGCTTTCGATACTCCCTCGGGAACCATCCCGAGCCTTCTTTGCCGCTAAAATGTGTTTGGCAACTGTCATCATAGCATACCATCCATGACATGGCGTTATGCTGTGCTTGTTTTTCTCTTTCCTTGAGTTCTTCAACAGTCGGCCCCATGCATGAGTATTCGGGGCTGGTGGATGTGGTTTGGCGTGGGCTATCACCTCAGCCCTCGTCTTGTTGCAACGGTATGGGAGCCTTTCCCTTGCCTTTGTCTTAGTTGAATGTGATCGTCACCTGGGCCGGGCTTGCCTGGGTATTGCTGGTGGAAGGTTGAGATGGCATCTTGTGCGTGTTCAGAGTATGTAGTGTGCCAAGTACCAAGTTTTATCGTGTTCAGGCGAATATCCTGTCCACTTGGCTCGGTATTGGAGGTGACCGTGGAAGAAGCGGGAATTGACTATTTTGTCGAGCTCGTATTCTGGTTCTCCGTCGCGTTCGATTGGAGGGGGAGAAATAAGTGTTTGTGAGGGAAACTTGTTGTTGTTGTGTAATTTGAGGAGTAAGATGTGGAATGAGTTGTGTATTCGCATTGAGGGGGGAAGGTCGAGTTTATAAGCTCAGCTGCTGTAATGATCACCTTTGGACAGTTAGTTCTTGGCGACAGGGAAGGATACTTCTCTTTTCTCTCTTCTTCATTCTTTGTCTTACAATAGCTCTATGCCTCTGCCTACGTTACTAATAGTACAAGATATTTGTCTTCTATCAGGAATGCCTATGGTAAGCTTTCTCTAACTCGTCTTCGTGAAGAACTTTCCTTGGCGTAACGATAACGTTGCAAAGAAGATAAAGATCATAAAGGTGTTTTATATTCGTTAAAGTAATAAGTAGGAAAAGCACTTAGAATTCAATCTAATTTTATTTAAACTCGTACCGCCAACACTGGCATCCGACGAGCCCTGGGGCCGGGCCCCAAAGTTATCGCGTCCCGGATACCACTAACTACGAACTAACTAAACCTCCAACCCCGTACCTCAAACATGCTCCTGCCATGCTCCAACACAAACACTAAATACAAAGCCATCATCGGTAAAGAAAATCCTCCTCAGTCTAGCCTACCTGCTAGCCAAGTTACCCGTACAAAATACAAAAATTCCACTACCGCTACCTGAATGTGACCCCGCAAAAATCCTCCTCCACAATAGAAACCCACCCGAGAACCCCCACTCAATGATCCCGGGACACCCTGCTGACCGCTACGGCATCCATCCCCATTCCCAAACAAAAGAAACACCTAATACTGAAGCACATAAACCCAAGGAAAAGCCGACTTACAGGTTGAGGGCTCCCTAGCCAAGTGGGTACGAGCTGTCATAGAGAATTAGGGGGGCACCACACTGGCAGCACAGCCTAAAAACCTCGATAGAAGCAGCCAGGACGAGATAGTCTCCAAGCCACCGGCACTTGACTGAACATGCTCAGGTATTCAACTCCTCCTCTAACTCCTCAGCTCGCTCCGCAGGCGGCGAACCATAGAAGGTGATGACCTTTCCGAGTCGGGAACAAGTGGCACGGGTGAGGTCTGGCCTTGCTTGACCTGGCGCTTCTTGTTTTTCTTCCTCTTCCCACCCCCAGGTGCAGGTCTAGTAACAGGAGTAAACGGGCCACCCTTATCACCACCCAACAGCACAGGAGGGATGCCACCAGAGGTGTTACCCCGACCAGCCACAGGCTCAACCACCGAGGGCTCAGGCATCTTCCCCCCCAAAAGGGGTGATACCACTGTAGCTGGCATCACCCTACCAGAATCCACCCTGCCCCCACCAGGAGCGAGCGCCTCCTCCAATCCTGACGAATCAGGAACAGGACCACCCATACCACTATCCACAACCGTAGCTGTGAGGGGGCAGGGATAACCGCCAGAGCAGCATTCTCCCGAGGGAGCTCGTCTGCTCGACCCTGAGACCTCTCACGATCTAGCCCACCCCCCCCAACCGAGACCACTGTAGTAACCGAAGCGACCGAGGGGACAGGCGAAGAGGGGATAGCCGTAGAAGCTTCAGCTGCCAAAATTGTGACCAAACCACGAACAGTATCGCGTTCAGGGGCTAGGGTAGCCGACAAGGTAGATATCTCTTTCTCAGCACAATGAAATCGCCGAGAAAGGACAGAGATGTGATGCCGAAGGCGAGAGACTTTGGCCTCTAGGGTGAAGTTCTTCTCGACTGCAAGAGACAGAACCATCGACGAACATAGAGCGGACATGGTGGAAGGGACGGAGGCTCACTTAGCCATTGCGACCGTGAGGAGGCGACGTAATTGAACAAACGTAAAGATAAGTAGAAGGAAGAAAGAACTTCCAGCAATCATAGGAAAGAGATTAACAACGATGCCCCCAAAAGGCGATCGAAGTTAAAGACTTGAAGCCTATCATGAGATAGAAATCAAGGGCTCTGATTGGAACGACACCGAACCTTCACGTTCCGACACGGGTTGAAAGGATGAGGAAAAGTACTTAGAATAAAGCGTGAAGAACCTATCTTCCTCCGCTGCATCGGCCTCCTTATATAGTATTCTTCCTGCCCATAGTCATGTGACCTAAAGTGGTCACATGTGCAAAACCAAATCATAACAACCTAGTCATGTGACCCAAGTGATCACATGCTCAAAACCTATGACCTCATAGCGAGATCATGTACAAAAACTCATAAACCAATCATAATGCAATAAACAAGTCATATGACTCGACTGAGTCATATGCGCGAAATCAATGACCTTGTAACGAGGTCATGTGCAAAACATAAATCATATGTACAAGGCTTACCCGCAAGGCATACTTGCAAGGCATACTTATCAGTCGCACATCGTATGACTCATATTTGAGCCATGTGCGAAAGCATCACAAATCCCACACATAACAAATCATATGACCCGAATGAGTTATATGTGTAAAACAATAGCATCCCTGTGACTCATAACCTTTCGTCACGTGAAAACCTCTTTCATGCCAAGCCACATTCGTGACAGCTGCCCACTCTTTCCAATATCCTGAATGGTCCGATTTTCTTGTAGTCCAAGTTCTTTGATAGTCATGTCGTATGGATATTGCGTGATATTAGCCATACCATATCTCCCAGTTGTATGTTCGATTCTGGTCTTCAGTGCTTATCGTATTGCTCCTTTTGTCGTTGTTGTGCTTGACTTAGTTTGTATTGTAATGTTTCGTGTAGTTTTCCCATATCGGTTTTGTCCGGTATCACATCATTAATCGTATGATATGTGGTCTGACTTTGTGGATGTTGTCCATAATTCGCGAAGAATGGTGTCTCGCCAATTGTTTCTTGTTTTCCATTGTTGTATGCGAATTTGGCCATAGATAACAGCTTGTACCAATCATCTTGCTGATAATTGATGTATGCCCTTAAATATTGTTTGTAACTGGTACGGGTACTTGGTTATTGGTTTTGTTTTATGTTTTGTTTTAAGTATCGCTTTGATACTTGGTTTGTTTTAAGTATCGTTTGATACTTGGTTTTGTTTTATGTTTTGTTTTAAGTATCGCTTTGATACTTGGTTTGTTTTAAGTATCGTTTGATACTTGGTTTTGTTTTGTGTTTTGTTTTAAGTATCGCTTTGATACTTGGTTTGTTTTAAGTATCGTTTGATACTTGGTTTTGTTTTATGTTTTGTTTTAAGTATCGCTTTGATACTTGGTTTGTTTTAAGTATCGTTTGATACTTGGTTTTGTTTTATGTTTTGTTCTAAGTATCGCTTTGATACTTAAGGAGTTTTACCAAAGAGTATCAATTGATACCTTTGATCAGTTTCGTTCATGCTAGACATGAACAGATTTGTGTATTTAAAGACCGCCTGTTTCTATGATAGAAAAGGCAGACTTCGACAGACAGTATCTCAATATACTTGGTTGAACAGTTACTTCTTTGTTCCTCAGTACATCCTCGAAGCCTCCTTTAGTTCTCAGCTCTCGCCTCCTCTCTGGAAGAGCAGGCCACCTGCCAACTATTGTATCTTTACCGATAACGTGATTAGCACTTTGCGAACACGTTAAATTGTTCGAGTATCGCATTTACCCTTTCTGTTTGTCCATCTATCTGTGGGTGGAATGCTGTGCTCATCCTGTTTTGTATCACCATTTCTCCAGCTACTTTCTTCCATAGTCCCGATGTGAATAGTGTTCCTCGATCTGTAATGAGATTTTTTAGGAGGCCGTGAAGTCGAAAGACCTCTCGTAAGAATGTCTGTATAAAATCCCTCGTATTGATACCTTTTCTGACCGGAATGAAATGACTCGTTTTGGTCAGACGATCCACCATGACCAGGATACTATCGCAATTTTCCGATGCTGGTAGGTCTGTGATGAAGTCCATAGTAATTGTTTCCCATGGCTATTCGGGAACTTCATTTGATTTCAGTAATCCATATGGTACGTGTTTAGCTGTTTTCGTCCTTTAGCATATGTCGCAGTTTTTGACATATCGTTGGACATCTTCACACAATCCTGACCAATAGAATGACCTCATAATGAATTCCGTGGTTTTAGCCGTTCCCTTGTGTCCTGCTATTCGGATATCGTGGTGTTGTCGTATGATGTCTGTCTTTATCTCCTCCTCTTCTGGGATCCATTGTTTTCCATCGTACCACATATTTCCATCCTTCTATTGGCATAAACCCAGAGCAATTCCTTTCATCTACTTTTTTTCTCCCATCAATGCTTCTCTTATTACCTGAATTGTTTTGTCTTTCTCATTTGTGTTCTCAATTTCCCTTTACTCCGTTGATGTGAATTGGATAACCTCCATTGCTTTGAAGTAGGTTTTTGGTAATAGTATTTGTGTTTTTTGTTTGATTCTTTCGTCTTCTTTCGTTTGTGGTTTGTCACTTGCAATCCTTGTCAGAGCATCTGGCTTTCCACTCTCTTTGCCTGGTCGGTATTTGATTTTGAAGTGGTATTTGCTGAGGTGTTCATCTATCTTATCTGGCGGTCGTTCAGTTCTTTTGTAGTCATGAACGGGACCAGGTTCTTGTGGTCGGTTAGAACTCGGACTGGAGAGTTGCAGTTCAAAGCGTATCTCCTCCATTCTTTTAATGCTTGAACTATTGCTAATAGTTCTTTGTTTGCAACATCATAGTTGCACTCTGTGGGGGTCATTGTCTTGGATCGGTAAGACACTGGCCTCCATTTCCCATCATCGCATTGTTGCGATAGTATGCCCGTGCATACATATTTTGAGGCATCCGTTTCTATCATTGTCCTTCGGTTTGGGTTGAAATGAACCAGTATGGGTGCCGATGTTAGATGCGTCCGTATTGCATCATCTGCTTTTTGTTTGGTTTCTCCCCATTTCCATTTCTTGTCTTTCTTTGTTAGGTTATAGAGTAGTTTTGCAAGCCTGCTAAATCCCTCTATAAACCTTCAATAAAAGTTGTAGAATCCCATAAAGCATTGAACATCCGTTTTGTTGTTTGGTTTGGCCCAATCCCATATGGCTGCTATTTTGACAGGGTCGACCTTAATCCCACTTCAATTGATAATAAATCCGAGGTATTCCGCTTCTTCCTTATGGAATTCGCACTTTGTCAGTTTGATCTTCATTCCTGATCCTTGAATTGTGGCCATGATATTGCTGATATCGTTTTGGTGTTATTGTATGTTTTTCAAGTATATGAGTACATCGTCCAAGTATACAATGCAACATATGTCGAGGTACTTATTGAGTACCTTGTTGATCCATCTGTAGAATGAAGCTGGTACATTGGTTAGCCCGAAGGGCATAACCAAGTATTCGAACATTCCATATCTTGAGGCGAATGTAGTCTTCCATTCATCTCCTGCCTTGATGCGTATATTGTGGTATGCATCCTTGATGTCGAGTTTGGTGAAGTATTTTACTGACCGCAGTCTATCCAGTACTTCTTCAATCAAGGGTAGTGGATATCGGTCTTTCTTGGTAACCAAATTGAGAGCTCTGTAGTCAATGCAGAGTCTCATATTTCCGTCTTTCTTTTTAACGAATAGTATTGGGGATCCTCCTGACGTGAAAGAGTCCCTGATCCATCTTCGTTTTAACTTTTGCTTGATGTACTTCCTAAGTTCTTCGAGCTCTGCTTCTCCTAGTGGGTATAACTTCTTGTAGGGAAACTCTTTTGTTTTTCCCATTTTTTCGTCTTTCTCCAGTTGAATTCCGTGATCGATTCCTGGTCTTCGAGGTGGTAGCTCTGTAGCTTCCTCTTCTTGGAATAGGTTCGTGAATTGATGGTATTCCTTTGGAACCAATTCTTTCCATCCCTTTTTGCTTTGGTATTTCTTATCCTGGATTGCTAGCTCCATGCTGATATTGATTTTCGCTAGAACCTGTAATGTGTTCGCAAGGTGCTAATCACGTTAACGGTAATGGGTATGATAGTTGGCAGGTGGCCTACTCTTCCAGAGAGGATGCGAGAGCTGAGAACTAAAGGAGTCTTCAAGGGTGTACTGAGGAACAAAGAAGTAACGGTTCAACCAAGTATATTGAAATACTGTCTGTCGAAGTCTGCCTTTTCTATCGTAGAAACAGGAAGTCTTTAAATACACAAATCTGTTCATGTCTAGCATGGACGAAACTAATCAAAGGTATCAATCAATACACTTTGATGAAACTAATTAAGTATCAAAGCGATACTTAAAACAAAACATAAAACAAAACCAAGTATCAAACGATACTTAAAACAAACCAAGTATCAAAGCGATACTTAAAACAAAACATAAAACAAAACCAATAACCGAGTACCCATACCGGTTACATTCCCCAAAACAAAACAACTGTTTAAACAAACAAAACCTAATAGTCATCAAAAGCGGATTCTGAGAAACTCATGGCCTCAGTTTCCGTCAAAAACTCTTCGTCATAAGTGTCACACCATGGGCAAGAGGAAATTCTAAGGAAACATTTGAACTCAAAGAAATGTAAATCACAGTAGTCACGAATACCAGATTCGCGCTGTACATCAACCCAAGTATGGTCGCAATCAGGACAGTAGTCTATCCAGAGGATTTCAAAGCAGTCTTCAAGTTTGATAACATCGCGGTTCAACAACAGTCCAACAATCTGTTGTCGCAGCCTCACATTGACTTCCACATAGTTTGACATCGTTATGGTATTCGGATGGTGATTGATGACTAGATAAAGTTGTCGAGAGCCTGCTCCATAGCTTGAATTTCCTCATCGCTGCTTTCGAATTCTGACTCAAAGTATGGTGCCCAAAATCCATCTCTAGCTTCGAGTTCTGCATGCCATCATTCAGTTTCTGGCATCGTGGGTGTCCAGCACATGGTGATGTAGTTGATCGTTGGGGGGAGGGATCCGTTGGGCATATTGTCTTTCCACCATCTGTTCACCATATCCATAGCGTGCTCTAGTCCTTCCAGTGGTTCCCAACTGTTTTCGCTCGTTGGATATCTTTTCCATTTGACTAGGAACTAATCATTTCCTTGCCAAAGGTGGTGGTCTCTGATTTCTTTAACTTCACATTTATCTTTTTTATCGATGATGATAGGTGCAGGCCGAGAGTGGGTTGTTCCAGGAAACTTAGAGTCGTCATTTGGATGGAATGGCTTGACAGCTGAGGCGTGAAAGACTGCAGTATTGCGGCGATACATGCATCTATCCATCTGGACCTCGTAGTTTTCTGTATGTTCATCAAAAGATAAGACTTTGAAAGGTCCTCACTACTGGGGTTGCAATTTCTTGCTACGTCCAACATTGGTAATGAACATGTTTCCATGTACCATGAGCATATCTCCTGGCGGAATAGGGACATGTTTGCATCGTCCTTTCTGAGCAGTAGTGGTGCTTTGGAATCGAGCAGCTTTAACAGCTTGGAAGGGGTCATTCCAAATCGCTTGGTGGCGGTTTAAGTAGTCATCGGAGGCAGGGACTGAGGAGTTCTTGAATAGGGTTGTAGGTAGGAGAGGGTATTGGCGGCCGAAGATTGCCTTGTATGGAGACATTCCCAAGGTGTCTGAAAATCCGGCATTGATATATGCTACTAGCTCAACAAGGGCTAGTTCCCAGTTGGTTTGTCGTTCATTGATCATGTTCCTAATTCCGGTCTTAACCTCCCGGATTTTTTGTTCTACTTGGCCATTAGTCTCATGGTGTCCAGGGGCAGCCATAATGTGGTTTATTCTGAGGGAGGTCAAGGTTTGCTTCCAGAATCTGGCGGTAAAGCGGGGATCAGCATCACTGACAATAGATAACGGGTATCCATGGGGGGTAAATAGGTATCGCTGGAGGTTATTCCAGGTGTCTTTGGAGGAATTGTTAATCTTCATTGGTATGAGCCATGTATATCCAGAGAATCGATCCACAGCTACCAAGATGGTGTCATATCCTGTGGATTTGTTGAATAGTCCAGCGAAGTTGATGGCATATGATTCGAATATTTCACATACTAGTTGGAGGGTCTGTGCTTTCCCTTCAGGCAGTTGTGTTCACTCCTTATTTGTCTGACAGAGTTCGCATTGCTTGACGAATTCGCGGAAGTCCTTTTGCATTTCAGGCCAGTAAACATATTCTGAGGCATATTGGAGGTTGCGATCCGCACTATGGTGTCCTTTGTTGTGGATTTCGGTGATATCATATTCCCTAATAGTCATTCCATTCAACATATGGCCTTTTGGAATGTATAGGCAATGTTCACCATAATGGGTGCTGGTATAGACCATTCCGTTTGATATGTTGTAAGGGGCGAGGTCTCCATTCCTGGATCTATCCATGGCTTTGAAGTAAATCGTGTCATGGTGGTATCCTGCTATCATTTGGCTTCGGAAAGAGGAGGTTAATTCTTCTGTGGTTAATCTAACATTTCGTTCATCCTCGATTAGGGATCCTCTTGTTGGTTCGATAGTGGCTTCCTCTTCCTCAAAGGTTTCATAGAGTTGACGACGATGGTTGGGAATAGTAGGGGGTATGACCGAGACAATGGTTTCATTGTTGTATACTCGTAAGGGTCCACCATATAGTGGTCGGGAATCGATTATGGGTGGAGAGGATGGCGGGGTTGACTGTGGGGGGTGTAAATAGGATATTACATCCACGTAGGCTGCTGCTTGTTCGAGTTCTTCAAGACCTTGGTATCGTATTAGTACAGGATTAAGGATATGAGGAGATTGGGCTGATTCATTTTCATCGATCATCTCTTCTGCTCCTTCTGTGGTGTCGAAGCCGGTGTCTTTGCAATCGTCAGCAGGCATAGAGTACGGTCGCTGGTATCTGTTTCCGAACTTAATCTCAGTCTGGTGAAAAGGGCAGGTGTCGTGATAACAGTGGGACCAGTGGAGTCGGCTTTGTTCAAGTTCGTGAGGAGGTGTGCTGTGAAGGGTGCAATTGTCTTTCCATTCTTCGTCAATGTCCTTTCCACGTTCTGTTCCGGTAGCGCAATACATGGTGTAAGAGAAAGGATTGGAGGGAGCGGCAGAGCTGGCGGTAGCCATCGATGGTTCTTGTTCACAGGAGGTGTCGTCAAGGCTGTCTTCGCTTTGTCTTGTGTGATCATAAACAAGAGGAGGATCTGCGAGGTCTTGATTCTCATATAGGTGGGAGAGAGTATCAGCTAAATAGTTCGTTCTTCCAGGGGTATAGATGATTTTTGCATCGTATTTGCTGATTTCGCCTATCCATCTTGTTCCTCTCCTTCCAGGTATTCTTTCTGTTTTAAGATTAGTGAGGGGTTGGTGGTCGGTAATAATGGTGAAGGTGTTGCCCATCAGGATGTGGTTGAAAGCGGCGAGAGCATCAATCACAGTAAGGGCTTCCTTGGCTGTTGTTCCATAGTTCATCTGGGAGTTAGTGAACTTCCTGCTGTGTAATGCCACCGGTCTTGCCGTTTTATGGAAGGCCCGTTGTCCGACCCATGCTTTAACTCCAACATCCGATGCATCAGTAATTAGCCATATTGGTTCTGGTTTACTATAGTCGATAGGTTGAATAACGTTGGCATTCTTAATCAACTCCTTGATGTTAGTAAAGGCTTGGTCATGAGTGTGGGTCCAGACAAATTCCGCATTGCTGGTAAGGTCTGTAAGCGGCGCTGTCACAGTGGCGTGGTGTGGGAGGAACTGGGAAATATAGTTGACTAGCCCTAGGAATCGCATGAGTTCCTTTTGATTCTGGGGTGTCGACCATTCCGTTAAACAGGCTATTTTTCCAGGGGCTGCATGGATTCCTTCATCATCTATAACATGTCCTAGAATATCGAGTTTATCGGCAAACAGGATTGATTTGTTTCTGCTAGTGTAGAATTTAGCTTCCCTAAGTTTGGTACAAACCAAACCTATATGGTAGGCGTGTTCTATTTTGGTGTTAGAGAAGATGAGAATATCATCAATGTAGACACAAACAAAATGGTGGAGGTATTTGCTCAGGAGGTTTTCCATAATTCGCATAAAGGTGGTGGGCGCCTTCATATCACCTTGTAACATAACTCGGCTAATGAAACTTCCGAAGGGTGTGTTGAAACTGTTGTAGCGTTCGCTTTCTGGTTCTAATCTTGTTTGGAAGTAGGCATCGCTTAAGTCAATCTTACTGCCGAATCTAGTCCGTCCAACAGCATTTAGGATCTGGGTTTGGTTTAGGATAGCGGAGCTGTCCATAACCGTGTTTTCATTCCATAGCTTGAGGTCAACCAAGGGGCGGATTCTTTTGCCATCTGCTTTGGGTTGAACAAACATAGGTGCAGCACCTGGAGCTTCTGCCCAGTATATAACTCCTCTTCTTTGTTGTTGGTTGATCCAATCACAAAGTGGGCCTTTGTATGCATCAGGAATAGAGTCGGTGGGTTCGTTCTTGAGATTAGATGTGTCTCAGAGGCAAATGTGGTGATTCACCTCTCTCATAGGCGGTAGTTCTTCGGGTATTTGATCAGGGAAAACATCAGAGTATTCATCCAATAGTCGTTGGGCAGTTGCTTCACAGACTGCGGCTCGATACTCTCCGCTTGTTGGCTTGCATGAGACTCTGACCTTCTGATCAGGGAAATCGATGATTGATTCCCCATACCTGATTATAGCTTCGTGGCGGTTCAGGAATGGCATACCTATTAGGGCATCGTATTTGGCTAAGTTTTCAACCAGCATTTCCTGGGGGGGTAGGACTGCAGAACCAAGTCGAATAGTCGCACTACAGGTTTTATGGCTTGTGGATCGTGATCCTTTTACTGCCATATTGACTGGTATGGGTTGGTTAAGGTCTCGAGTTGGGAGTACATGGACAGAGACAAAGGCATTACTGATCATATCTCTTCCGATTGCGCCAGTGTCGAATAGGACTCGAGCCTTTTTGTCATTGATCAAGATAGTACCTTCCAGGGTGGTGTGTGCTTTGAATGTAGCCAGAGGTCGAACACTGTTGCATTCCACATCGATATATCCGATATGGATCTCTTCATATTCTCTGGATTGGGAATTATCGCTTTCAACGTTGTTGGCCGATGCCTCTTGCTTAATTGCCTTTCCTTTCCCTTTCTTCGTATGACGTTCTATGCCATGTGTCCTGTTTTTCCACATTCAAAACATTCCCCTTTTCGTCGTCTCAATTCTTTGGAGGATATTGTTTTTTTCTTGAAAACCCGTGGGGTATCGTCTTCAGAGTTGCTGGAGGCTTTGTGCCATGGCGGGCTAGTCCTACTAGAGGATGTCCGTGTTTTATAGGCCTTGGTCTCATGGAGAATGGCGTCCTTTTGTTCTGTTCTTGCTATTATTACTGCAATATCATCACCGTCTTCCACGAGTGGTTCTACTTCTCGTTGGAGGGTAGGGTGCACAGTGTCGTAAAATCTTCGCTTCAGGATGTATTTGGAAATACTTCCTCTCCCCATTCGGTCCTTATACATCATCAGGTCCGTAGCCACATTGGTGATTCACTTGACATGCATTCTGTTAACTTGCTGGAGCTGGTTGAATTTGTTGTATAGGAGGTCGTTAGTTATAGAGGATTGGAATCGTCCTTTCAGGAAATCGAGAACAGTAGTTCCTCTTAATCTTACATTCCCGCCGTATTCCTTATAGCATTGGTGGTATGCGTCGGTTGTCTTTCCTTCGCAAAATGATCCAATGATAAGTCCGGTTGTAGGGTCTTCCACATCTTTTCCTTGTAATAGTAGGAAGTGTGAGAGCTCCATCGCCCATCAGTCAAAAGCTTCAGGTTTGAGGTCTTTTCCTTCTACTGTGAACTTCGCTAGGAGGTGGAGTTTAAACTTAGGGGGTTCAAATGCTGCGGGTACCTCCTCTTCTTCAGGCCTAGCCCGAGACTTTCCTCCTCCCGAAGGCTCTCCTCCTGTGCTAGTCATATCTGATTCGCTACTGGACTTGGGGTCGATTGGAGGTTCAATGGGAGGCTTCTTTGATGGAGTAGAAGGGAATTCTCCTGGAGATTGAGTATCTTCCCTGTTTGCAGGATCGCCCAGCTCTTTAGCAGAGTGTTGGGGTTGTTTCTTTCTTGTAAGGTCTTGCCATGGGATTTGCTTCCCACTCCTGGTCGTCAAAGACTCTATCTTGGGTTTGAGATGAAGCCAAATGTGCTGTGATTCTGCCACTTCTCTCTGCTAGCATTCTGAGGTGGATATCGATAGGTTGATCAGGGCTAAATCTGGGGACAGGTTCTTAACCACTTGCTGAGGTTAAAAAAATGTAACGTGTTTGCAAGGTGCTAATCACGTTAATGGTAATAGGTACGATAGTTGGTAGGTGGCCTGCTCTTCCAGAGAGGAGGCGAGAGCTGAGAACTAAAGGAGGCTTCGAGAGTGTACTGAGGAACAAAGAAGTAACCGTTCAACCAAGTATATTGAAATACTGTCTGTTGAAGTCTGCCTTTTCTATCGTAGAAACAGGCAGTCTTTAAATACACAAATCTGTTCATGTCTAGCATGGACGAAACTAATCAAACGTATCAATCGATACACTTTGATGAAACTAATTAAGTATCAAAGCGATACTTAAAACAAAACCTAAAACAAAACCAAGTATCAAACGATACTTAAAACAAACCAAGTATTAAAGCGATACTTAAAACAAAACATAAAACAAAACCCAGTATCAAACGATACTTAAAACAAACCAAGTATCAAAGCGATACTTAAACCAAAATATAAAACAAAACCAAGTATCAAACGATACTTAAAACAAACCAAGTATCAAAGCGATACTTAAAACAAAACATAAAACAAAACCAATAACCGAGTACCCATACCGGTTACAGAACCACTATTTCCTCTTCGTATGTCCATTTGAGAATTCCTGTTGTATCTCCCCTTCGATAGTACCTTCCAAAGGCTTGTGCTGTGATCTCTTTGATCTCGATTCTTTTTGTTGTATCAGCCTGGTTTTGGTCTGTACTTCCAATTCCTTTGTCTCCTCTTGTAGTTTCTTCCAGTTGATCTACTTCATGTAGATCCTCTTTGTTGATTTTTTAGATTATAAACTGTGCAATTTGATCCCCTTTTTGGACTTGGTAGTCCTCTTGAGCCAGGTTGGCCAGGACCACTTTGATTTCTCCTGTACAGTCGACGTCGATCACCCCTGCCATGGTCATTAGTTGAGGTTTGACTGCTTGACTACAGCGGGGTGCTATTCGTCCATAGGTGCCTTCTGGTAGTCCGATGGCTATTCCTGTTCCTATCATTGCCTACCCATTGGCAGGTATCTTGATTCCTTCGTTGGCATACAGGTCGTGTCCTGCTGCCCTTTTGAAATCCTTGGTAGACCCTCTTGCCTCTTGGTCCAGTCTTTGTATCTGGATTCTCTTATCTTGCCGCATCTCGGCGAACTTTGCATGAAGATTTCTTCTTCCGCTTCTCGTAATGGTGTCGAGTAGACCACAGGCAAACTGTTCAGACATTGTGTCGCACATAGTTCGCTTGTGAAGGTCATCTTGTTCTCATTCCAATCGATCGTCGGATTTTGCTTTCGTAACTATGGCATCCCCAGGACTATCTCATGGTTTTTGAGATCTGCTACCTGAAAGGTTGACGTTTCCCTATGGCTGTCAATATCCATAGGTACTCTCGCCGTATGGGTTATAGAACCCATAGCACTTGGCTTTCCATCCGCTAGGTAGACTTGTCTTGCTTTCTTTATTTGCTTGGTGTGGAGGCCATATTTGTCGCAGATTTCTTTGTCGATGCAGTCTTCAGTAGCTCCAGAGTCGAGCATTAAATATATTGTTGTTTCTTCGTTTTCTTCCTTGTATATCTTCGTTTTGATCACCACATGATCTCCGTCTTCTTCTTCTCTTTGCGTGTGTAGTGCCGTGTAGTAGTTTGCTAATTTGAGGGGTTTTCCAGGTCCACATCTTGGGTCTCCCAGACTACTGTTTACTGGGGACCCTCGTCGTTTTCCGCCAGTGAATCTTCTGCGACCATTTTGTGAATGTTGCTCCTTTTTTGATTTTGGAAAAGATTATTTCCAGCAGCTCTGGTCCCTTAGTATCCGCTGTCGGGTCGGCTTCTGCATTCTCGTATCCGATGTCCTGCTTTTCTGCCCCTCAGGCAGAGTTTCCCGTTCATTCTTCTGGCGTATTCTTCCTTAAACAGGTTCAGAGTAGGTCCTGTTCTTGATTTGTCTAACTCCATTGGCTAGCCTGGTAGAAATGCTCAGCTTTCTCCTCGGACTACTTGTAGTTTGAAGGTTCCGTCCACATTCCTGGATGATTGGACCATCCTGTGTACTATAGTATTTTCTGAGTTACTTCGAACCATGTTTAGTTTGCTTTCTTTATTGATCACCCATCTTGCAAATCGTTCTGCTGTTGTATAGCGCAGGTCGGATATTCCCCATGCCTCTCGGAGTCTCTCACTGCAGTTTCTTAGAAGGATGATGTAGAGAGTAGCATCATCAAACTCGGCCTCGTATTCCAATAGTCGACATTCGTTCCAGTATACCGAGAATGTTTGTTTTCCTTGTTGGAGTTTTTCCAGCTTTCGTCTTGCTGTTTCTTTGGCGTTGGGATCTCTGAATTGTTTGAAGAATGTCGCCTTGAACTCTTCGTATGTGACCCATTCCCTCTGCTTCCTTCCATCTTGGAAATTCATGATCTATTGTCCTGCAAGTCCTCAGAGTAGAGATTCCACGTAGGGAATCTTGATCTCATCATGGTGATCTCCATATCCCTTAATGGTAAAATATCCTTCACATTGTGCTAAGAATATTTGTAGCTTATCTTTGGCCCCTTCATATGTGTTGGCTCCTATACTTTCGGTCATTGGATGTTTCCTTGTCCCCTGTTTCGTGTTGCTGCAAGAAATATCTGAAACTGATTTTTAGTCATTCCAAGTATACTAGTTCCTGGTGCCGGAGTGGCTGGGGCCGGTGGCCCTGGTACTGCTGATCCCGACATTCTCTCAGATCGCAGAGTTCCTGCAGGAGAGCTATCGACTAGTGATCCTTTCTCTGTAGTTACTGGGCTTGCTGCTCTCGAGGGTTCTACTGAGAGGTGATCTAGGGCATCGCTGAATCCTCCTAAGTTAAGGTTTTGATTGTCGATGTCGATATCTCCTTCCCTGTCTGGATTGAAGGATGCCGTCTTATATCATTTGGTGTCACACTAGGTGATGCTTTGTAATGTAACGACCCCCTTTAGACAGTTAGTTCTTGGCAACAGGGAACGATACCTCTCTCTTCTGCTTTCTTATTTCTTCGTCTTATGATAGCACTATGCCTCTGCCTATGTTACTTATAGTACAAGACCTCTTGTCTTCTATCAGGAACGCCTATCGTAAGCATTCTCTAACTCTTCTTCGTGAAGAGCTTTCCTTGTCGTAACAATAATATTGCAATAAAGATAAAGATCGTAAAGGTGTTTTATATTCGTTAAAGTGGTAAGTAGGAAAAGTACTTACAACAAAGCATGAAGAACCTATCTTCCTCGGCCGTATCGGCCTCCTTATATAGTATCCTTCCTGCCCATAGTCATGTGACCTAAAGTGATCACATGTGCGAAACCAAATCATAACAAACTAATCATGTGACCAAAGTGATCACATATTCAAAACCCATGACCTCATAGCAAGGTCATGTACAAAAACTCATAAACCAATCATAATACAATAAACAAGTCATATGACTCGACTGAGTCATATGCATGAAACCCATGACCTTATAACAAGGTCATGTGCGAAACATAAATCATATGCGCAAGGCTTACCCGCGAGGCACACTAGCAAGGCATACTCGCCAGACGCACATCCTATGATTCATATTTGAGCCATGTGCGAAAGCATCACAAATCCTACACATAATAAATCATATGACCTAAATGAGTCATACGTGTAAAACAATAACATACCTTTACTCATAACCATGTATCATGTGAAAGCCTCTTTCATACCAAGCCACGTTCGTGACAACATTCCTCTTTCAGTATTCTTTAAGTTGTCTATTTCCATCATGGCTGCAGTGATAATTTTCTCTATCACTAGCTGGGCAATTTGATCGCCAGCATTAATGTGATAGTCTGCATCTTGATGGTTGAATAGTAACATTTTAAGTTTACCTTTTTAATCTGCATTGATTACTCTGGTACAGGTAGAGATAACGCTTTTAACTGTGAACCTACTTCTTGGAACAATCTTTCTATAAGTTCTGTCCGCTAGCCTGATTACAATACTGGTCCCTACAATTAACTGTATACATGCCAGGACCATATCTTCCTCCATAGCCTAGAGATCGTAGCCTGCTATTATCCTTGAACCTTTGGTTGGTAACTTTACTTTTGTGTCCAATCATTTTATGCGAATCGCGAAGTCCATGTCATTCTAACATTGTCATTTGTTTGCAAGGTGCTAATCTCATTATCGATAATATATATATATAATAGTTTAACAGGTGACCTACTCTACCAGAGAGAATATGAGAGCTGTAACTAAAGGCGGCTTCAGAGGTGTACTGAGAAAACAAAGAAAACTGCCACATTCGTATCTGGAAAGAACTGAGTCTGCTGATGAAGCGATAAACCTGTTGTTCTGATACCATGGCGATGCGGATGATGAGCCTAGAACACTGCTCCTGCATGGTCAACTATATGGGCCACTCAATAACCAGACAGAAGAGGAGGAGGTAGAGGAGGAGGAGTAGGAGATGGAGGAGAAAGTGGAATGGGGGGAGAAGATGGGGATGAAAGGGACAAAGACAACAACAACGAGATCCACTGGCCCAAAAGATCTCCACTGGCGATGAAAAAGGCATCGAAGTCGAAGGCTAAGACAACACATACTATCTACTCATTACACTAAGGTAAGTAAGCTTTACTCCATTTAGAGAACACAAACACTCGTGTATTGAGGACCAGTAGGCAAATATTGGTAGTAGTAATTAGGAATACTGACTAAAAGAATATAGCAGAACTATCTGGCTGGGCAGCTGTCAACACTTTCAGGAAATAGAATCTGGCCGCAATGACAGGGTCTGATAGTTCAAAGTGCTCGGCCAATGTCTCAGAACCTCTAATCAAGGTAGTTTCGATTTCTAACATACCCAGTCTGCCAAGAAGTCCTATCCTGTCCTCTGATAATTCTAATTCTGATTCTGGCTCTGAGATCATCAAGCAGGCAGATTTACTCCTCTAATTGGCATCAGAATCTCTGGTTAGTAACTCTCTCCTTTTTGCACTGATTTCTGCTTTGGATTAGTCTACTACAATAAAGACTCTCTACTTTAATACACTATATCTGACATGAAGTTTTACAGGCGATGTACTAGTCTCGCTAGTACCATCCTAGGCTGGTCATATACTTGAACTTTTCTTTGATAAATTCGAATTAGAGTTTTGCTTTCTTGTATTTTACTTTTTTGTTTCTGTTCTTTCGCAGCTGTTATTCATTTGGTGAATTTTACTTTCCTGAGTTTTGAGGTTTCAGTTTGTTCCAGTTCTTTTCTTGCTGTTTTTCATCTTGTGGATTTGTATTGGAATTTTGTTTCCCCGAGCTTTGTGGATTGTTCATGTTCTTGCGTGGCTGTTTTTTATTTGGTAGATTCAGATTGGAGTTTTGTTTCCCCGAGATTTGCAGCCTCAGATTGTTTCTACTCTTTCTCAGCTAGTTTTCATTTTCCAGATTCGGATTGGAGTTTTGACTTTTTGAATATTGCCGCTTGTTCTGATTCTTTTCCAGCTGTTTTTCGTTTGGAATTACCTCCTTTGTCCTTCCTTCGTATACTATTCTCATTTTGCTCAATGTTTACAAGCATTAGCTGTATCCTATACTTCTTACAATTACTATATCATCATCTTCCCACTTCCACTAACTACATATATTACTGTTACCTTAGCCTCCTTACTCAAACTAGATTTGTCCATGCATTTTGTTAAACCTTTTAATCTACTCAACAAGGTTCGCTGGATGGCCAGTCCCTTATCCTTCATATTCCACACAGATATAAAACACAAGTGACAGCCTATAAACATGATATTTTTTAAAAGAACGCAATGTGACCTTTTCTGTCTTTTAAGTACGAACCCTATAGCCCTAATTAAATTTCTAGAAATCTATATTCTCTGACACTGACTATCCCTCCAGACACTATTCTGCATTTCCAGATAATATTTAATGAAATTCTGTAAATTCACCAGCTTACTATACTGCAGCAGCAGCCACAACCCACTATTAGCACAAAAAGAACATATTTGTCCTACAGCATAGACGATAGACAAATGAGGTCCACAGAGGAAGTATCCAGAAATTCACATCTAAGAAGGTGTTGGCTGTATCACCACAATCTTTGCCTTCAATTGCCTTCTATCAGTGTGCAGGTTGGGGAACCTCAGCAATTATACTGGTCCTATCACAATATGAGGTACCACAGTCTAATCTTCAACATGATGGAGAACAGAATCTAGAAGAAGTGGATTATGGCATGGACTCACAGGATGGAGAATACAAGAAGAGTAACGAGGAGAATTTGTTAGAGTCGCATGAGTATGGTAAAGGTCTGATAGCTAGTCTCGGGCAATAGAAACCAATTACAACTAGGTATAAATCATAGCGGTCAATCATGACTACCAGTGTCCACCAGATACAAAGATCTGAAAGAAGGGTTGGTTACCCCAGATGGAAAACACTAGGGCCCATACAAGATAGGTAAAACAGATTCAGATTGTGGGTACCTGCCATGTCTCTGGCAGAGCCGAATGTGTTAGCCCCACTTCCACGTCCAATAATGCTGGGATTTGATAGCATAGGCCCACATGTGACCAGCAGCCGATGAAATACAGCTGTTAGGATGGAGATTACTATCCAGATCAAAACCTGTGAAATAATATAGAACTGGACATTGTTCGCTGATCCATTCTAAGATCCAATTATCTTAACAGAAGGAGTAGGCAATTGTTGGAGCAATGCTAGATCTAAATTGGGGTTTTATAACTTTGATAATACTACTCCAGCCTACCTACAAATTTCCCCGCCTGACCCGGAGACACTGTACC